>NC_079190.1:10954566-11002066 GCF_029499605.1 Hyla sarda | reverse complement strand
CACACACAGTACACATAGTATATACAGAACACTTTCTATACAGCACACATAGTATATACACACAGTATACAGCACACATAGTATATACACACACAGTATACATAGTATATACACACAGTATACAGTACACATAGTATATACAGAACACTTTCTATACAGCACACATAGTATATACACACAGTATACAGCACACAGTATATACACACACAGTATACATAGTATATACACTCAGTATACAGCGTATATACACACAGTATACAGCACAAAGTATATACACACACAGTATACATAGTATATACACACAGTATACAGTACACATAGTATATACAGAACACTTTCTATACAGCACACATAGTATATACACACAGTATACAGCACACAGTATACATAGTATATACACTCAGTATACAGCGTATATACACACAGTATACAGCACAAAGTATATACACACACAGTATACATAGTATATACACAGTATACAGCACACATAGTATATACAGAAAACTTTCTATACAGCACACATAGTATATACACACAGTATATACACACACAGTATACATAGTATATACACACAGTATACAGCACACATAGTATACAGCACACATAGTATATACACACAGTATACAGCACACAGTATACAGCACACATAGTATACACACACAGTATACAGCACACATAGTATACACACACAGTATACAGCACACATAGTATACACACACAGTATACAGCACACATAGTATACACACACAGTATACAGTACACACAGTATATACAGAACACTTTCTATACAGTACACAGTATATACACACACAGTACACATAGTATATACAGAACACTTTCTATACAGCACACATAGTATATACACACAGTATATACACACACAGTATACATAGTATATACACACAGTATACAGCACACATAGTATACAGCACACATAGTATATACACACAGTATACAGCACACATAGTATATACACACAGTATACAGCACACATAGTATACACACAGTATACAGCACACATAGTATACACACAGTATACATAGTATACACACACAGTATACAGCACACATAGTATACACACACAGTATACAGCACACATAGTATACACACACAGTATACAGCACACATAGTATACACACACAGTATACAGCACACATAGTATACACACAGTATACAGCACACATAGTATACACACACAGTATACAGTACACATAGTATACACACACAGTATACAGTACACACAGTATATACAGAACACTTTCTATACAGTACACAGTATATACACACACAGTACACATAGTATATACAGAACACTTTCTATACAGCACACATAGTATATACACACAGTATACAGCGTATATACACACAGTATACATAGTATATACACACAGTATACAGCGTATATACACACAGTATACAGCACAAAGTATATACACACACAGTATACATAGTATATACACACAGTATACAGCACACATAGTATATACAGAACACTTTCTATACAGCACACATAGTATATACACACAGTATATACACACACAGTATACATAGTATATACACACAGTATACAGCACACATAGTATATACAGAACACTTTCTATACAGTACACGATATATATAGATACAATATAACCCTGACAACAATGGCCGCACTCATCAGGTGAGGCACCTGCAGTCACGTGACTCTACCTGTCCAGGTGTCCAGTCCCCACAGCAGCTCCGCACACGTGACCCCGCTCGTCTTTCTCTTCTCACGGTAGCGGCGGCGACTGATGATCCTGACACAATCCCGGCAGCCTCTCCGCCCACACCGGCTATCTCCATAAAACCGCCCGTCTCCTCCGCACACTGACCGTCCACAGTCCGCAGCCGCTCCGGGGACACGCCCACAACATGCTTCAACCAATCCACGCCTCCTGTCACCGCCCCCCCTTCTACTTGTTGTACAGTATGTTTCACCCTCCAGACCCTGAGCCAATGAGATTTCTCGCCTGGTCGGAGGCCCCGCCCCTTATTTCATTGAATACAGACCATAGGCTCCGCCCTTGGTGACACGTGATCATCCAGATGTATGAACGAAGCGTGCGGCGATTAACCCCTTACTAACCAGGTCAGGCTTCACCTGAAAGGTGCAGAAGGTCAATGACTGCTGTATAGTCAGGTCTGATGGGGAGAGGGTTAAAACTAATAACACACCTCAAACCTTGTGTGAAGGAACAGTGGAGCAGTTGCCCTTAGCAACCAATCAGATCGCTTTTATTTTTAAAACAACCTCTGAAAAATGAAAGCTGGAATCTGATTGGTTACTCCACTGTCTCTTTATACAAGATTAGATAAATATCCCCCAATATGATTTACAATTAAGACCGAATAATCAATATGATAATAATAATAAAGCACAAATTTAATATTATCTTAGATACACTAGACTGTATCACACATGATAGGCTTAGATACAGTAGCTCATCGAACAGTACTTCACATGATAGGCTTAGATACACGGCTCAGCAGACAGTATCACACATGATAGGCTTAGATACACCCTCTCAGCAGACAGTATTACACATGATAGGCTTAGATACACCCTCAGCAGACAGTATTAGCCATGATAGGATTAGATACACGGCTCAGCAGACAGTATCACACATGATAGGCTTAGATACACCCTCTCAGCAGACAGTATTACACATGATAGGCTTAGATACACCCTCTCAGCAGACAGTATTACACATGATAGGCTTAGATACACCCTCTCAGCAGACAGTATCATACATGATAGGCTTAGATACACCTTCTCAGCAGACAGTATTACATGATAGACTTAGATACACCTTCTCAGCAGACAGTATTACACATGATACGCTTAGATACACCCTCTCAGCAGACAGTATTACACATGATACGCTTAGATACACCCTCTCAGCAGACAGTATTACATGATAGGCTTAGATACACCCTCTTAGCAGACAGTATTACATGATAGGCTTAGATACACCTTCTCAGCAGACAGTATTACACATGATAGGCTTAGATACACCTTCTCAGCAGACAGTATTACACATGATACGCTTAGATACACCCTCTTAGCAGACAGTATTACACATGATAGGCTTAGATACACCTTCTCAGCAGACAGTATTACACATGATACGCTTAGATACACCCTCTTAGCAGACAGTATTACATGATAGGCTTAGATACACCCTCTCAGCAGACAGTATTACACATGATACACTTAGATACACCCTCTCAGCAGACAGTATCACACATGATAGGCTTAGATACACCCTCTCAGCAGACAGTATCACACATGATAGGCTTAGATACACCCTCTCAGCAGACAGTACCACACAGGATAGGCTTAGATACACCCTCTCAGCAGCACTCCTCTGCTCTTTCCCATGGCTGTAGGTAATGTTATGCACATGTATCTCCCCTGAATATGTAAATGAGGGTCTTCTCCCATGTTCACTCAGAGGACGGCCGGGCGTCTGTCTTCTCTCTATGGATATTTATTCTCCTGAATCCTCAAGTCTTTCTGTTTCCTTCTCATCTGAATGACATGTGGACCGGCGGAGTGTTCATCATCTCAAGACCAAGGACCCCCCAGGACACAGAAACCCTTCAGACGTCCTCTTCTGTCTATTGCCATATCTGTTCCAGGAAAGCTGAGTGACAACCAGTATGGCCTCCATACAGCTCTCACAGCTCTCGCCCAGGGTGAGATTAAAAGTGGCCTCAATGCTGAAAAATCATACCGTAGTCATGTACTATGGTCAGTCACTATGACTAAGTGTACACTACTGCTATATGTGGCCTGAATGATACCGCCACACCAGAACACTACCACTAAATAATGACTGAATTATATCAGTACCACAGAACACTACCACTAAATAGTTACTGAATAATACCGCCACACCAGAACACTACCACTAAATAGTTACTAAATAATACCGCCACACCAGAACACTACCACTAAATAATTACTAAATTATATAAATACCACAGAACACTACCACTAAATAGTTACTGAATAATACCACCACACCAAAACACTACCACTAAATAGTTACTGAATAATACCGCCACACCAGAACACTACCACTAAATAATTACTGAATAATACCGCCACACCAGAACACTACCACTAAATAGTTACTGAATAATACCACCACACCAAAACACTACCACTAAATAGTTACTGAATAATACTGCCACACCAGAACACTACCACTAAATAGTTACTAAATAATACTGCCACACCAGAACACTACCACTAAATTGTTACTGAATAATACTGCCACACCAGAACACTACCACTAAATAGTTACTGAATAATACCACCACACCAAAACACTACCACTAAATAGTTACTGAATAATATCGCCACACCAGAACACTACCACTAAATTGTTACTGAATAATACTGCCACACCAGAACACTACCACTAAATAGTTACTAAATAATACTGCCACACCAGAACACTACCACTAAATTGTTACTGAATAATACTGCCACACCAGAACACTACCACTAAATAGTTACTGAATAATACCACCACACCAAAACACTACCACTAAATAGTTACTGAATAATACCGCCACACCAGAACACTACCACTAAATAATTACTGAATAATACCGCCACACCAGAACACTACCACTAAATAGTTACTGAATAATACCGCCACACCAGAACAATACCACTAAATAGTTACTGAATAATACCGCCACACCAGAACACTACCACTAAATTGTTACTGAATAATACTGCCACACCAGAACACTACCACTAAATAGTTACTAAATTATATCAATACCACAGAACACTACCACTAAATAGTTACTGAATAATACTGCCACACCAGAACACTACCACTATATAGTTACTGAATTATATCAGTACCACAGAACACTACCACTAAATAGTTACTGAATAATACCGCCACACCAGAACACTACCACTAAATAATTACTAAATTATATCAATACCACAGAACACTACCACTAAATTGTTACTGAATAATACTGCCACACCAGAACACTACCACTATATAGTTACTGAATTATATCAGTACCACAGAACACTACCACTAAATAGTTACTAAATAATACCGCCACACCAGAACACTACCACTAAATAGTTACTAAATTATATCAATACCACAGAACACTACCACTAAATAGTTACTGAATAATACCGCCACACCAGAACACTACCACTAAATAGTTACTGAATTATATCAGTACCACAGAACACTACCACTAAATAGTTACTAAATAATACCGCCACACCAGAACACTACCACTAAATAGTTACTAAATAATACCGCCACACCAGAACACTACCACTAAATAGTTACTAAATTATATCAATACCACAGAACACTACCACTAAATAGTTACTGAATAATACCGCCACACCAGAACACTACCACTGAATAATTACTGAATAATACTGCCACACCAGAACACTACCACTAAATTGTTACTGAATAATACTGCCACACCTGAACACTACCACTAAATAATTACTGAATAATACCGCCACACCAGAACACTACCACTAAATAGTTACTGAATAATATTGCCACACCAGAACACTACCACTAAATAGTTACTGAATAATACCGCCACACCAGAACACTACCACTAAATAGTTACTGAATAATACCACCACACCAAAAAACTACCACTAAATAGTTACTGAATAATACTGCCACACCAGAACACCACCAAATAGTTAATGAATAATACCGCCACACCAGAACACTACCACTAAATTGTTACTGAATAATACCGCCACACCAGAACACTTCCACTAAATAGTTACTGAATAATACCGCCACACCAAAACACTACCACTAAATAGTTACTGAATAATACCGCCACAGCAGAACACTACTACTAAATAGTTACTGAATAATACTGCCACACCAGAACACTACCACTAAATAGTTACTGAATAATACCGCCACACCAAAACACTACCACTAAATAGTTACTGAATAATACCGCCACACCAAAACACTACCACTAAATAGTTACTGAATAATACCGCCACACCAAAATACTACCACTAAATAGTTACTGAATAATACAGCCACACCAAAAAACTACCACTAAATAGTTACTGAATAATACTGCCACACCAGAACACCACCAAATAGTTAATGAATAATACTGCCACACCAGAACACCACCAAATAGTTAATGAATAATACCGCCACACCAGAACACCACCAAATAGTTAATGAATAATACCGCCACACCAAAATAATACCACTATATGGTGGTTTCCTGCAGTGCTCCATGGGAAACAAAGTATGCAAATTAACTCTCCTCCAGAAGAAAGAAATCTATAGCCTGTTATACTCTTGCTGTGGTCTCCAAACTGTGAACCCCCAAGTGTTGCAAAACTACAACTCCCAGCATGCCCGGACAGCCTTTGGCTGTCTGGGCATGCTGAGAGTTGTAGTTTTGCAACATCTTGAGGTCCACAGTAGAGATGAGCGAACTTACAGTAAAATCGATTAGTCACGAACTTCTCAGCTCGGCAGTTGATGGCTTTTCCTACATAAATTAGTTCAGCTTTCCGGTGGGCTGGAAAAGGTGGATACAGTCCTAGGACTCTTTCCTAGGACTGTATCCACCTTTTCCAGCCCACCGGAGCACTGGAAAGCTGAACAAATTTATGCAGGAAAAGTCAGCAACCGCCGAGCCGAGAAGTTCGTGACAAATCGAATTTACTGTAAGTTCGCTCATCTCTAGTCCACAGTTTAGAGACTACTATGCTCTAAAAATCTAGTGAATGCAAATTGTGCACAGGATCCAAAACTAGCCCCCCCACCCCCACCAGACCTAAAATGTTCCCATTCACAGTTGTATGCAAAAGTTTGTGACCCCTTGTCAAATTACACATTGTGTTGAGGAAGTTGACTTAAGGGAACAAGCCCAAATGCAAAAGTTATAGGAAGAGGAGGACCATGGGGCCCTTTGAGGAATGAGCCATAAAAACTTCCTTATCTAGAGCAGAGGTCCCAAACCCAGTCCTCAAGGCCCACAAACAGTCCAGGATGGTGGACCTTGAGGACCCGGAATGTTGGTGGACCTTGAGGACCCGGAATGTTGGTGGACCTTGAGGACCCGGAAAGTTGGTAGGCCTTGAGGACCCGGAACGTTGGTGGACCTTGAGGACCCGGAATGTTGGTGGGCCTTGAGGACCCGGAATCTTCATGAGCCTTGAGGACCTGGAATGTTAGTGGGCCTCGAGGACCCGGAATGTTGGTGGGCCTTGAGGACCCGGATTGTTGGTAGGCCTTGAGGACCCGGAACGTTGGTGGGCTATGAGGACCCGGAACGTTGGTGGGCTATGAGGACCCGGAATCTTCATGGGCCTTGAGGACCCGGAATGTTAGTGGGCCTCGAGGACCCGGAATGTTAGTGGGCCTCGAGGATCCGGAATGTTGGTGGGCCTTGAGGACCCAGAATGTTGGTGGACCTTGAGGACCCGGAATGTTGGTATGCCTTGAGGAACCGAAGTGTTGGTGGGCCTTGAGGACCCGGAATGTTGGTGGGCCTCGAGGACCCGGAATGTTGGTGGGCCTTGAGGACCCGGATTGTTTGTAAGCCTTGAGGACCCGGAACGTTGGTGGGCTATGAGGACCCGGAATCTTCATGGGCCTTGAGGACCCGGAATGTTAGTGGGCCTCGAGGAGCCCGGAATGTTAGTGGGCCTTTAGAACCCGGAATGTTGGTGGGCCTTGAGAACCCGGAATGTTGGTAGTCTTTGAGGACCCAGAATGTTGATGGACCTTGAGGACCCGGAATGTTGATATGCCTTGAGGACCCGAAATGTTGGTGGGCCTTGAGGACCTGAAATGTTGGTGGGCTTTGAGGAACCGGAATGTTGGTGGGCCTTGAGGACCCGGAATGTTGGTGGGCCTTGAGGACCCGGAATGTTGGTGGGCCTTGAGGAACCGGAATGTTGGTGGGCCTTGAGGACCCGGAATGGTGGTGGGCCTTGAGGACCCGGAATGTTGGTAGGCCTTGAGGACCCGGAACGTTGGTGGACCTTGAGGACCCGGAACGTTGGTGGACCTTGAGGACCCGGAATGTTGGTATGCCTTGAGGACCCGAAATGTTGGTGGGCCTTGAGGACCCGGAATCTTCATGAGCCTTGAGGACCTGGAATGTTAGTGGGCCTCGAGGACCCGGAATGTTGGTGGGCCTTGAGGACCCGGATTGTTGGTAGGCCTTGAGGACCCGGAACGTTGGTGGGCTATGAGGACCCGGAACGTTGGTGGGCTATGAGGACCCGGAATCTTCATGGGCCTTGAGGACCCGGAATGTTAGTGGGCCTCGAGGACCCGGAATGTTAGTGGGCCTCGAGGATCCGGAATGTTGGTGGGCCTTGAGGACCCAGAATGTTGGTGGACCTTGAGGACCCGGAATGTTGGTATGCCTTGAGGAACCGAAGTGTTGGTGGGCCTTGAGGACCCGGAATGTTGGTGGGCCTCGAGGACCCGGAATGTTGGTGGGCCTTGAGGACCCGGATTGTTGGTAAGCCTTGAGGACCCGGAACGTTGGTGGGCTATGAGGACCCGGAATGTTAGTGGGCCTCGAGGAGCCCGGAATGTTAGTGGGCCTTTAGAACCCGGAATGTTGGTGGGCCTTGAGAACCCGGAATGTTGGTAGTCTTTGAGGACCCAGAATGTTGATGGACCTTGAGGACCCGGAATGTTGGTATGCCTTGAGGACCCGAAATGTTGGTGGGCCTTGAGGACCTGAAATGTTGGTGGGCTTTGAGGAACCGGAATGTTGGTGGGCCTTGAGGACCCGGAATGTTGGTGGGCCTTGAGGACCCGGAATGTTGGTGAGCCTTGAGGAACCGGAATGTTGGTGGGCCTTGAGGACCCGGAATGTTGGTGGGCCTTGAGGACCCGGAATGTTGGTAGGCCTTGAGGACCCGGAACGTTGGTGGGCTATGAGAACCCGGAATCTTCATGGGCCTTGAGGACCCGGAATGTTAGTGGGCCTCGAGGACCCAGAATGTTGGTATGCCTTGAGGACCCGGAATGTTGGTAGGCCTTGAGAACCCGGAATGTTGGTAGGCTTTGAGGACCCGGAATGTTGGTGGACCTTGAGGACCCGGAATGTTGGTATGCCTTGAGGACCCGAAATGTTGGTGGACCTTGAGGACCCGGAATGTTGGTATGCCTTGAGGACCCGGAATGTTGGTGGGACTTGAGGACCCGGAATCTTCATGGGCCTTGAGGACCCGGAATCTTCATGGGCCTTGAGGACCCGTAATGTTGGTATGCCTTGAAGACCCGGAATGTTGGTGGGCCTTGAGGACCCGGAATGTTGGTATGCCTTGTGGACCTGGAATGTTGGTGGGCCTTGTGGACCCGGAATGTTGGTAGGCCTTGAGGACCTGGAATGTTGGTATGCCTTGTGGACCCGAAATGTTGGTGGGCCTTGTGGACCCGGAATGTTGGTGGGCCTTGAGGACCTGGAATGTTGGTATGCCTTGTGGACCTGGAATGTTGGTAGGCTTTGAGGACCTGGAATGTTGGTAGGCTTTGAGGACCTGGAATGTTGGTGGGCCTTGAGGACCGTGAATGTTGGTGGGCCTTGAGGACCGTGAATGTTGGTGGGCCTTGAGGACCTGGAATGTTGGTGGGCCTTGAGGACCCTGAATGTTGGTGGGCCTTGAGGACTCGGATGTTAGTGGGCCTTGAGAATCCGAAATGTTGGTAGGCTTTGAGGACCCTGAATGTTGGTGGGCCTTGTGGACTGGGTTGAGGACCACTGCTTTAGAGGAACCCGATTTCACTAGGTTGAAGGTAGGACAGGTCAATACAGTCTTTTTTTCCCTGTTATCAGCCAATGGAGAGGGAGTGCAGGAAACTTCATTTCCAAGGGTAGTGACCCTTTAAAATAACTATATTTGTATTTATGATGAAGCGCCAGGTGGAGAGGACATCTGTGAGGAGAACAAACCTCACAACATCATGTATGGAAATATCCCCCGCAGCTAAATATACCGCACACTTATCAACATTCTCCTCCCAGAATGTTTACATGAAGAAGAATGTTTAAAAATATCTAATATATCTAAAGTAAAACAGTAAATGTGCATAGGGGGCATTATTATAGTTATATTCTTGTATATAGGAGCAGTATTATAGTAGTTATATTCTTGTATATAGGAGACAGTATTATAGTAGATATATTCTTGTATATAGGAGCAGTATTATAGTAGTTATATTCTTGTATATAGGAGCAGTATTATAGTAGTTATATTCCTGTATATAGGAGCAGTATTATAGTAGTTATATTCCTGTATATAGGAGCAGTATTATAGTAGTTATATTCTTGTATATAGGAGGCAGTATTATAGTAGTTATATTCTTGTATATAGGGGCAGTATTATAGTAGTTATATTCTTGTATATAGGGGCAGTATTATAGTAGTTATATTCTTGTATATAGGAGCAGTATTATAGTAGTTATATTCTTGTATATAGGAGCAGTATTATAGTAGTTATATTCTTGTATATAGGAGCAGTATTATAATAGTTATATTCTTGTATATAGGAGCAGTATTATAGTAGTTATATTCTTGTACATAGGGGCAGTATTATAGTAGTTATATTCTTGTATATAGGAGCAGTATTATAGTAGTTATATTCTTGTATATAGGAGCAGTATTATATTAGTTATATTCTTGTATATAGGAGCAGTATTATAGTAGTTATATTCTTGTATATAGGAGGCAGTATTATAGTAGTTATATTCTTGTATATAGGGGCAGTATTATAGTAGTTATATTCTTGTATATAGGAGCAGTATTATAGTAGTTATATTCTTATATATAGGAGCAGTATTATAGTAGTTATATTCTTGTATATAGGGACAGTATTATAGTAGTTATATTCTTGTATATAGGAGCAGTATTATAGTAGTTATATTCTTGTATATAGGAGGCAGTATTATAGTAGTTATATTCTTGTATATAGGAGCAGTATTATAGTAGTTCTTTTCTTGTATATAGGATCAGTATTATAGTAGTTATATTCTTGTATATAGGAGCAGTATTATAGTAGTTATATTCTTGTATATAGGAGCAGTATTATAGTAGTTATATTCTTGTATATAGGAGCAGTATTATAATAGTTATATTCTTGTATATAGGGGCAGTATTATAGTAGTTATATTCTTGTATATAGGAGCAGTATTATAGTAGTTATATTCTTATATATAGGAGACAGTATTATAGCAGTTATATTCTTGTATATAGGAGGCAGTATTATAGTAGTTATATTCTTGTATATAGGAGGCAATTTTTATTGTGAAAACAAACAAAATTACAATTAACATAAATTCTTACAATGCAAAACAAAAATAACAAGCATTGTACACACAATGACTACTCAACTAGAGTATGTACAGAGTAATATTAAACTTAGAAAGTCCACATTTGCTGGAAAAGGAAAAACACAAAAAAATTTAATAAAATAACATGACATCATCCGTGTTAAACCAAAGAGACATTCCTTCATAATTTCCCATTATTTTGGTTCCTCCGTATCTCTAATGATTTTACCCACTGGAGCTCGGACATGATCTGTCTTACTGCTGTGATGTGGTGGAATGGCTCATTGTGTATGGACACTCTGGTTCTCATGTGCCAATGGTAATATTTAGTGATAGTAATTATAATGTACATAGTCCCCCTGTCTACAGTCCTGTTACTGGATGGTACAGCATATATGATGTCAGGATACGTCAGGTTCTGCAGTAATGGGATGTTCAGCTTACCGGACACTTCTTCCCATATCCTCCTCCCGCCCCTGCAGTCAGATATGAAATGCTCCATAGTCTCCTCCTGCTGACAACCCAGAGGACAGTTCCTATCAGAAACGCTTAGATATTTCAGGTTACCCCTGACAAAGAGCCTCCCATGGAGCGACAGCCAAGCTATGTCAAAGAATTTTGCGGGGAGTCGTTTCCCATTGAGGAACTTTAGACTTTCCTGTAAAGTGCTGGTCACACAATCCCTCAAGGCAAGCGGAGAGCAGAAGAAAGCCCTACAAACCCTTACGTATAGATCCTTCCTTGGCTTACTCTCTATATAGGACTTCTCAATGCGCCATCTCTTCAGACATCTGAGCCCGTATTCCAGGTACGGGGGGAGGTAGTCACGCGTCCATCTCCCCCTCTTGAGACTGCCGCCTCGCACCCAAGACTCTGCAAAAGGCAATATCCAGTCCCTGATACTATTCGCCCACAGGGAGCTGTTGTTTGAGTCCATGCAACCAAAATTAACTTTTAGAAACATGGAGTCAAAGAACACCCTTGGATTCAGCATATCCAACCCACCCTCTCTCCTCTGTAGGTAGGTGACCCCTCTTTTTATCAGATTCAACCTGTTCCCCCAGAACATTTGGAAGAACAGGCTAAAGAGCCGAGCGGAGAAAGATTCTGGCAAAGGAAAAACAACAGAGACATACAAAAAGACGGGGACCAGGTAAGTCTTCAACATTTTAACCCTTTCTCTATAGGTCAGCCTCCAGTTCTTCCAGCGCTGAACCTTTGCATTTCCGGCTTCCAACTTCTCTTCCCAATTTAGTTTGGCGTTATCGTCCCTCCCGAATTTGACCCCTAGGATTTTAATATAGGAGGAGGCTCTCACAAATTGGGGCAGATCAAAATCTGGGTCAGTATCTGATACCCAGAGAGCTTGACTCTTCTCAAGGTTGACCAGAGACCCTGAGGCCTCCGAGTAACTTCTGATGGCCGCAGACAACATCTCCACCTCACGAGGCTCAGATATCACTACGGTCACATCATCCGCGTAGGCAACAACACTCAGGGGTAGGCAGTGGGGGACCGGCACCCCCTGAAAACCACACTCCTGCAGTGACCTCAGAAACGGGTCTAAGGCAAATACATACAGCAGCGGGCTCAGTGGGCAACCTTGTCTCACCCCCGCCTCAACCCTGAAGGTGTCACCCTGCCAACCATTGATCAGAGGAAAGCTCTCGGCCTCACAATACAAAGTCTTCAGCCAATCGATGAATTGTCCCGGAATACCGTACTTTGACAAAGTGGCCCATAGATACTCATGATCTACTCTGTCAAAGGCTTTAGCCTGGTCAAGACTGACAACATATCTCCCACACCTCAGGGCTTTACATCTCTCAAACATCTCCCTTATGGAGATCACTGCCCCAGAGATGTTCCGCCCTTTTACTGTGCCATACTGACAGCCTGCCAACAGTGCCGGGGACAGACAAACTAACCTAGAAAACAGGATTTTTGCCAGAATCTTCCTGTCGACATTCAAGAGGGCAATTGGCCTCCAGTTCTTGATGTCACTCGGCTCTTTACCTTTAGACAGCAGAATCAGCGAGGACACTCTCATGGATGGAGGCATCAGGTGACTTTCTAGACAATTTGTGTAAACATCCACGAGGATTGGAGCCAAGAGGTCTCTGAATGTCTTATAGAATTCTGCTGTTATCCCATCTGGACCTGGTGCCTTCTTCACATGTAACTTATCAATGGCCTCTTTGACCTCTGCCACCGTCAATTCTGCTGTCAAAGGAGAAAAGTCCAAATCATTAGTATCAGGGAGCGGAGTCGCCTCCAAGAATTGGGTCATCTTGTCTCTATCCAAAACCTTCCTCTGAAACAAGTCAGCATAGTACGATCTCACCACCCCCAGGATACCCTCCCGAGATTCCTGCAAAACACCCTGGGAGTCAGTGAGACCGGTGACAGATTTATTTGCCACCCGCTCCCAGCAATTCTCAAAGGGATCAGAAGACCCTAAGGACCCATAATCCCGTTCAAGAACCAGGGAGGTATACCTGCTGTACTGATACTGCCTTATCTCAGATTTCAGCCGGTCTATCCTTTGTTGGTCCCCACCCGCCGAATACAGTGACTCCAATTCTTTCCGCAGCTTGAGATACTGGCCATACTTACTCTTCCCCTTTATAACTGACAGTCTCTTTAAGAGGGTTCTGATCTCATCCTTGACATCCTCCCACCAGGCGGCCATATCATCATAGAAGTCCACCCTCTCTAGTTGACCCTGTATAAGAGAGTGAACCTGTCTCTGCACAGAAGGATCCTCTAATAGACTGGAATTCAGTCTCCACAACCCTCTACCTGTCTCAGGACCCTGTGTGACACCCAAACAGAAATATAAGGCCAGATGGTCAGAATAAGGGACGATCTTCTCATCTTTCTCACCAATCGTCTCTGTAGGACTAACCAGAGCCAAATCTATCCTACTGCTTCTTCCACCACAAAAATAGGTAAACTTTGCCTTCCGACCACCCTGCACAAACACATCTGACAACCCGGCCTGTAGAATGATTTGGTTTAAGACCTTGGAGTCTCGTGTTAGAGGTCTATTAGATGTTCTGTCACTAGTTGTTCTGGAGGCATTAAAATCTCCAGCCAAGATGACGGGGACAGACGTGAAGAGATATGGCTTCACTTCATTATAAAGGTTAACCCTTTCAGTCACTGTCTGTGAACCATAGATATTAATGAGTCGGAGCCTTCTACCCCGAATAGTAACTTCTAGCATTAGGCACCTTCCCATCAATACCTCTGTCAGCCTATGTACAGTTACATCATTGGTGGTAAAGAGGATAGAGACCCCGGCACTTGGTTCCACAGCCAGTGACCAAAAGGATGGACCAGACCGCCATTCACGCTCTGCTTCACGTAACAGTCCTTGAGTATTTAAACGTGTCTCCTGTAAGAAGAAGATGTCAGCATCAATAGACTTTAGATGGTCATATACGACGTGTCTGGTCCTCCTCACTCTGACACTGTTCACATTACTGGAGAACACTTTAAGGGTAAAGTCGGCCATCATAACAAAGGAAAGCAGAAGAAGCAGAGATGTCACCCCCATCATCACAGATCTGAGTCTGAGCCCTCCTGCTGACCACCTGTTTCCATGTCCGATTCGGACAGACGTTTATCCCGTGGGGGTCTCCTTTTTGTGGGGGGATCACCCTCTTGGTCTTCATTAAATTCCTCTATCACTCTCTTTAGCTCCCTCTCCATCTCTTCCTCAGCGTCTGACTCTGACAACACACTGTACCTATTTGTGATGGTCATTACACCTGACCCGGGGTCTACTTTCTTTTTGGAGGGCTTTTGGACAGTGGTCCATCCCTCCTCAGGCTTGCGGCTGGTTTTGTCTTTTTTCCGTCTCTTCTGCGGATTTATTGATGCTGGGGCAGAAGAAGACATGGCCACAACCTGCTCAGTGACCTCCCTGTTCCCCTCAGTGGCTCCTGGCTGGGACTGGTCGGGCACTGTGTCACCAATATTGTCACCCATATTGTCACCCCTAGTGTCACCTACAGTGTCACCCATATTGTCACCCCTAGTGTTATGCTGAGGCTCGGGTTGTGTCACTGCTGACCCTGACACCAACGTCTCCTCCTCCAGGTCCTCTGCCCCCTCCAGCAGGTCCTCATCAGGGAAGTCCTTACAGATGTTATGCCAGGCGTCAGGACAGTCCCTGTGGGAGTGACCGGTCTTACCACAGAGGTTGCAGCGGATATTCTGGCAGGTGGCGCTGACATGGCCGATCTCCCCACATAAATTACACTTCACTAGGGTGCACACACTCGCGATATGACCGGTCTTCCCACACTTGAAGCATTTTCTGGGCTGACCTGCATAGAAACAAACCCCTTTTTCCCGACCAATGAAAAATGAATTGGGCAGATGTTGGGTAATGTTATTAATCTGCCGTAACTTTACCAGGACCTTCCACCCGCCCGTCCATATGCCGTCCTCATCCCTGGTCTTAGTCAGGTCTGACATTAGGTCACAGTGCCTTTTTAACCACACAACAATATCCTGGGGGGGGGACAGACTCGTTCCAGAATATAATGGTGACGTTTGCTGTGTCTGGTCTGGAGATGGGGACAAAGCTGAACTTATTCCAGCCATCAGCATCTCTCACCCGGGTGACATGGGCCCAGAAGCGGTCCAGGTCAGACATGAGTTTGAAGCTGACGTCATAGCCCTGCCTGTCAGGAAGGTTTATCACTGCCAGGATGTTAGATGGCAGGAAGCCCATTTGGTGGCACAGAAGTTCACGGACCACAAACCTCCTGTCAGGCAGCTCCTCCTTGGCCCCTCTATGTCTGAACCTGACCACGTTCCTCCTCTTGAAAGCCTGACCCGTATAGTTTACATTGGACATGAATGGTGACCCACGACTCCAGGCATTACCAGAGGAGGCGCCACTACTTCTACCCTCCTGCTGTACTTGGGGGCGCTGTGGTGGCTGCTGACCAGCCGTACTAGGGGGGTCTGACACTTGTGTGACTAAAGGGGAAGTGCTGTGCATCAGACTGTACAGCCCCCTCCCCACCATCAACCTCTATACTCTGGGGGTCACAAGCCTCTGAAGGCTGAACTAATGGTGGACCTGACCCCAGAGATGACCCCAGATCCCACACAGACTGTGAAGCGCCCCCCTCTGCAGACACATTATCAGTAATATCACATACAGTCATATCATTGCAGTCACTGGCAGCATGATCTTGCACTACAGAGCCCAGCAAGCCCTGCAGAGCCATGTCCTGTGAACTCTCTGCTGCACTGCTGCCTTCAGGTAAGAGTCCACAGTCCTGCTGCTCTCTACTGCCCCCAGGGGCTTGTGGTGACTGCACTGCTGTTACAGAGTTACCTTCAGGTATGTTTCCATAGTCCTGCTTCACCGTGCTGACTGCTGGGACTTGTGGTACCTCTGGAGGAGTCTCTGCAGGTCTCTGATGTTGCTGGACGCTTGCTTCTGCTTGTCTGTACAAATCCCCTTTTTCAAAAGGGAAGCTGGCTGGTCTGAGGAGTGGTCTTGCACAGGACTGCTGGATGTCCTCTTGTCTTGCACAGGACTGCTGGATGTCATCTGGACAGGTTGTAGACTTGGGTTCAGCAGTAGATGTAGATGACTTTGTTGCTGGTCTCTCCTTATATCCCTCAAATCTTTGCTGATTCCTGAAGGTTTCAGCGACTGGTCCCATCCGCTCCAATACGTCCTCCATGTCCTGCACAGTGTCAGCGAGCTGCACAGCGAGGGAGCTCAGCTTCTTATCATGTACAGCCTGGTTATTGGGGTTTGCTGCCTTTAGCTTGTAAATACATTCAATTTGTTTCTGCAGCTGTAACTTTGTCTTTTTTAAAGTCTCAAGTCTCTTTACCAGAGCTGGGATCTGCTCGGCCAAACACAGTTCAGGCGCCCGCTGAGTATTGGGGGGCCGTGCTGGTGGGGTACTCACAGGACTCTACTTCTGAGGTGGGATCTGACTCGGTGCGGCTGTGGTCACTGCTGTGGGGCCACAATCTCCAGACTGGGGACTGGGCCCCTGGTTCTTCTCAGTGACCGCACTTGTGGCCCCCTGAAGCCTTCCTGCTGTACTCCCTCTGGTCCCCTCTGGCGTGCTTGTAACTTTTGCGCTGCTCCCGCTCCCGTATCGTGTGCGGTCAGACCGTATCAGGACAGGCTGCTGCAGATTCTCCTGCATGGTCTGCTTCTCCAGGGATGTTCTCCTCTGTCTGACTGCAGGAGGGGTGGATTGTACCTGCAGCCATTACCTTACTTGATTCCTTCTTTAGTTCCACAGCTTTCTTCTCATCTGTGCTTCTTGCTGCACCAGAACTGACAACATTCTGAACATTTCTCACATCCATAGAAACTTTAGGATTTTCATCCATGGTTTGTGGTGTCTGGGGATTAATTCCCAGAATAGGCCGAGAAGCCTGGGCCTTGCTTGGGGAGCTTCCCCACCCAGGGTGGCCCCGCCCTGGGCTTTCTCCAGACATCAGGAGAGCTACACACACACAACCTCTCAGCTAGGAGGCAGTATTATAGTAGTTATATTCT
This sequence comes from Hyla sarda, assembly GCF_029499605.1. Classification (NCBI taxonomy): domain Eukaryota; kingdom Metazoa; phylum Chordata; class Amphibia; order Anura; family Hylidae; genus Hyla; species Hyla sarda. The sequence continues at coordinate 10,984,126 of NC_079190.1, read as the reverse complement.
TGTATATAGGAGCAGTATTATAGTAGTTATATTCTTGTATATAGGAGCAGTATTTTAGTAGTTATATTCTTGTATATAGGAGGCAGTATTATAGTAGTTATATTCTTGTATATAGAAGCAGTATTATAGTAGTTATATTCTTGTATATAGGAGCAGTATTATAGTAGTTATATTCTTGTATATAGGAGCAGTATTTTAGTAGTTATATTCTTGTATATAGGAGCAGTATTATAGTAGTTATATTCTTGTATATAGGAGCAGTATTATAGCAGTTATATTCTTGTATATAGGAGCCGTATTATAGTAGTTATATTCTTGTATATAGGAGGCAGTATTATAGTAGTTGTAGTCTTGTATATAGGAGCAGTATTATAGTAGTTATATTCTTGTATATATCAGCAGTATTATAGCAGTTATATTCTTGTATATAGGAGCAGTATTATAGTAGTTATATTCTTGTATATAGGAGCAGTATTATAGTAGTTATATTCTTGTATATAGGAACAGTATTATAGTAGTTATATTCTTGTATATAGGAGCAGTATTATAGTAGTTATATTCTTGTATATAGGAGGCAGTATTATAGCAGTTATATTTTTGTATATAGAAGGCAGTATTATAGTAGTTATATTCTTGTATATAGGAGGCAGTATTATAGTAGTTATATTCTTGTATATAGGAGGCAGTATTATAGCAGTTATATTTTTGTATATAGGAGGCAGTATTATAGTAGTTATATTCTTGTATATAGGAGCAGTATTATAGTAGTTATATTCTTGTATATAGGAGCAGTATTATAGTAGTTATATTCTTGTATATAGGAACAGTATTATAGTAGTTATATTCTTGTATATAGGAGCAGTATTATAGTAGTTATATTCTTGTATATAGGAGCAGTATTATAGTAGTTATATTCTTGTATATAGGAGACAGTATTATAGTAGTTATATTCTTGTATATAGGAGCAGTATTATAGTAGTTATATTCTTGTATATAGGAACAGTATTATAGTAGTTATATTCTTGTATATAGGAGCAGTATTATAGTAGTTATATTCTTGTACATAGGAGGCAGTATTATAGTAGTTATATCCTAATATATAGGAGCAGTATTATAGTAGTTATATTCTTGTATATAGGAGGCAGTATTATAGCAGTTATATTTTTGTATATAGGAGGCTGTATTATAGTATTTTCTTTTACATTGCAAAACTACAACTCTTATAGTCAAAAAGCATCTAAAGCAGCATTTTTCCAATCAGTATGCATCCAGCTATTCCGAAACTACAACTCCCAGCATGCCCAGACAAGGGCTGTCTGTGCATGCTGGGAGTTGTAGTTGTGCAACATCTGGAGACACCCTTGTTGGGAAACCCCAATCCAAAGTGAGGATATGAAAAACAAGGTATATAAGAAATTAATTATATTAGTTTCTGTGGTTACACTCAATGCCGGGCAGCAGCGTTAAAGCCCAGAATGTATCCCTGTCTGCAACAGTCCTGGTCACATTCCTGCCCCATGGCACTGCCACGTTGCTGCCAGGTTCTCACAGCCTGCAGTGCTCTGTGTGTTTGTTGCCACCTAGGCTTGAGGTAGTGGTGAGAACATGAAGCTTCTCATGCTGCTTATTTATACAGCGGTGATTTAGGACGCACACAGAGCTGAGAAGATGAGACCTGACAGGCTGTGAAGACTGTACACAGTCTGGTATACAGACACAACTTCCCAGAATGCAAATCACCAGCTCATGTTCTGTGCAGACAATGAGATATTTCGGCTCTAAGAAAAGAATTATGATTACAATGGTCGCTCAACATACGATGGTAATTCGTTCTCATCGTTTGTCGAATCCATCGTATGTTGAGGGATTCGTGAAATGTAAAAAATGCATTTAATACTCACCTGTCCCCGCCGCTCCGGACCGCGTCCTCACCGCTCCCGATGCTGTCCCAGGGGCTCCCGATGCTGTCCCAGGGGCTCCCGATGCTGTCCCAGGGGCTCCCGATGCTGTCCCAGGGGCTCCCGATGCTGTCCCGCTGCTCCGGTGTCTTCTTCGCGATCCTCCGGCGTTTTCCACATCTTCTCCGGTGTCCGGGCCTCGCTTTCTGGTTACGTTATTACGGGACGGTGTGCATAGCGACGTATTAATCACGCTGGAAAGCGAGGCCCGGACCCCGGAGAAGATGCGGAAAACACCGGAGGATCGCGAAGTGAACCCGGAGCAGGGGATAGGTAAGTGAACCTGTCCGGGATGCTTAAACTGCTATCCGACAGCAGCTTAAGCATTTTGCTCTGTCGGATAGCAGTTAATGCGATGGCCCCGACATATAAAAGCATCGTATGTCGGGGGGTTACTGTACAGCTCTGGAGAACAATTGTATCTTCTCAGCTGAGTGCAGGACTAGCTATGTACAATGTATCAGTCTGGGGTCCAGGATGTTTAGCTCACAGAGCATTGTCTAGACTGGCTACAATTGTATCACTTCTCAGATGAAAGCAGGACTAGCTATGTACAATGTATCAGTCTGGAGTCCAGGATGTTTAGCTCACAGAGCATTGTCTAGACTGGATACAATTATATCACTTCTCAGCTGAGAGCAGGACTAGCTATGTACAATGTATCAGTCTGGAGTCCAGGATGTTTAGCTCACAGAGCATTGTCTAGACTGGATACAATTGTATCACTTCTCAGCTGAGAGCAGGACTAGCTATGTACAATGTATCAGTCTGGAGTCCAGGATGTTTAGCTCACAGAGCATTGTCTAGACTGGATACAATTGTATCACTTCTCAGCTGAGAGCAGGACTAGCTATGTACAATGTATCAGTCTGGAGTCCGGGATGTTTAGCTCACAGAGCATTGTCTAGACTGGATACAATTGTATCACTTCTCAGCTGAGAGCAGGACTAGCTATGCACAATGTATCAGTCTGGGGTCCAGGATGTTTAGCTCACAGAGCATTGTCTAGACTGGATACAATTGTATCACTTCTCAGCTGAGAGCAGGACTAGCTATGTACAATGTATCAGTCTGGGGTCCAGGATGTTTAGCTCACAGAGCATTGTCTAGACTGGATACAATTGTATCACTTCTCAGCTGAGAGCAGGACTAGTCATGCACAATGTATCAGTCTGGGGTCCAGGATGTTTAGCTCACAGAGCATTGTCTAGACTGGATACAATTGTATCACTTCTCAGCTGAGAGCAGGACTAGCTATGTACAATGTATCAGTCTGGAGCCCAGGAGGTTTAACTCACAGAGCATTGTCTAGACTGGATACAATTGTATCACTTCTCAGCTGAGAGCAGGACTAGCTATGTACAATGTATCAGTCTGGAGTCCAGGATGTTTAGCTCACAGAGCATTGTCTAGACTGGATACAATTGTATCACTTCTCAGCTGAGAGCAGGACTAGCTATGTACAATGTATCAGTCTGGAGTCCGGGATGTTTAGCTCACAGAGCATTGTCTAGACTGGATACAATTGTATCACTTCTCAGCTGAGAGCAGGACTAGTTATGTACAATGTATGAGTCTGGAGTCCAGGATGTTTAGCTCACAGAGCATTGTCTAGACTGGATACAATTGTATCACTTCTCAGCTGAGAGCAGGACTAGCTATGTACAATGTGTCAGTCTGGAGTCCAGGATGTTTAGCTCACAGAGCATTGTCTAGACTGGATACAATTGTATCACTTCTCAGCTGAGAGCAGGACTAGCTATGCACAATGTATCAGTCTGGGGTCCAGGATGTTTAGCTCACAGAGCATTGTCTAGACTGGATACAATTGTATCACTTCTCAGCTGAGAGCAGGACTAGCTATGTACAATGTATCAGTCTGGTGTCCAGGATGTTTAGCTCACAGAACATTGTCTAGACTGGATACAATTGTATCACTTCTCAGCTGAGAGCAGGACTAGTCATGCACAATGTATCAGTCTGGGGTCCAGGATGTTTAGCTCACAGAGCATTGTCTAGACTGGATACAATTGTATCACTTCTCAGCTGAGAGCAGGACTAGCTATGCACAATGTATCAGTCTGGGGTCCAGGATGTTTAGCTCACAGAGCATTGTCTAGACTGGATACAACTGTAACAAACCATCAGCTTTGAGTAGTAAAAACATACTTATCACGGTGGAAGTAGATGATCATATATGTATGGGGGAGGGGCATCGGATAAGGCAGCAATTGGCTAAATAATCTTTAGATCTTTAAGCTTCTGGACACGTGCAAGACTGTTTCCATACACCAACAGCAAGCAGAGATATTACCAAGTAGTGAGGATAAGGCAAATGATATAATGATTAAGCTTTGTTTACATAGAATCAGGAAACACCATTAGGTCACGGCACGTCATCCCCAGTGAGTCAGTGAATGCTTAAAGATATTGTAGTTGTCAGGAAGCTATAAACTGAATCAGCCGAGGGGAACGAGGGACCCCAGACATAACAGGTAACATGATCCTAGTCTCCCCGCTGAGTCACCAACCGAGGGCACTGTAATCACTCTTTGTGTTCAACTGAGGGCACTGTAAACACTCTTTGTGTTCAACTGAGGGCACTGTAGTCACACTTTGTGGCATTGTTTTCCAACCAAGGTGCCTCCAGCTGTTGCAAAACTACAATTCCCAGCATGCCCGGATAGCCGCAGGCTGGTTAGTAGGTAGGTAGCTAGCCAGGTAGGTAGTTAGCTAGGTAGGCAGGTTGGTAGCTAGGTGGATAGCCAGGTAGCTAGTCAGCTGGGTAGCCAGGTTGGTAAGTAGGTACCCAAGTTGCTAGGTAGCTAGCTTAGAAGGAAGGTAGGTACTGTAGCTTAGTAGGAAGCCAGTTAGAGTTAGCAAAATAGCCAGGTTGGTAGGTAGGTAGCTAGACAGATAGATAGTAAGCTAGGTATCCAGGTTGGTAGCTAGCTAGGTAGGCTGCATGGTTTCTAGGTAGGTACCCAAGAAGATAGGTAGGTAGGTAGCAAGTTAGGTAGCTAGGTAGATAGCCAGGCTGGTAGGTAAGTTTTCCAGAAGGTAGGTAGTAAGTTAGATAGCCAAGTTAGTAGGTAGATTAGCTAGCTTGGCAAGTTATATATTTACATAGTTAGTATGTCCATCAAGTTGAACCAAAGAATTGAAGGGAAGGGGTATGGTGGGATGAAGGGGAAGGGATGTGATTATATATTATCTGTCTACATAGCTAGGTAGATAGCTATGTCACTAGGTAGGTCGCTAAGTAGGTACTTTCCAGTGGTCAGATCAGGATTAAAAAAATAACATAATAGTAATAAATAACACACTCAACTGTGTCTAGTGCAGTACAGACAGGACCGTGTCCTTCCTTTTCACAGAGCAGGTACCAATGAGTAACGTCATCCGTGCCTGCGTTGGGGCAGAAGTTGCGGCCTGCTCTCACTGACAGACATGCGCATACAGTTAAAAGGGGCATTGGCTTGCAATTGGAAGCAGCGAGCGCCATTGCCGGGCAGTGAGCTTAAGCTTTGAATTATAAAAATAATACATATATATGTATATGAAGAAAAAAATCTCGGGCTACAAATTGCTGTTCCCTGTCATAGTGCCACCTTGGTCCAATGGTAGGGTCGGCCCTGGAACTGAACCACAGAGTAATGTAATCACCTAAAAAAATTCAGAATTGTATTTAGTTTTTTTTGTTTTTTATTTATTTATTTTTTGGTCCATAGTACATTACATGGTAAAATGAAGAGACTCCTGGTCACTGTGACTCCTAGTGCTGGAGAGCCAAGTAATATAACAGAACAGGGGCCCCTTTCCACGGTCGCAAGGAGACGCTTTACAATGACGGCATTGACAGCACGAGAGATAATAACATATAATGGCAACAGACCGTCCATGTTCACAGTCTCTCCATCCTCAGCAACCTGAAGTTGAAGTGGTATTAGCGCTTCAAGCATGTAGGTGGCCGCCAATACCTTGAAGGGGTACTCCGGCGCTAAGACATCTTATCCCCTATCCAAAGGATAGGGGATAAGATGCCTGATTGCGGGGGTCCTGCCGCTGGGGACCCCCGTGATCTTCCACGCCGCACCCCGTTAGAATTAGTCCCTAGAGCGTGTTCGTTCCTCGTCTGATTACTGGCGATCACAGGGACGGAGCAGTGTGACGTCACGGCTGTCACGCCCCCTCCCATAGACTTGCATTGAGGGGGCGGAGCATGACGTCACACGGGGCGGAGCATGACATCACACGGGGGCAGAGCCGTGACTTCACACTGCTCCGTCCCCGTGATTGCCAGTAATCAGACCCGGAGCGAACAAGCTCTGGGGACTGATTCTAACGGGGTGCTGCATGCAAGATCACAGGGGTCCCCAGCGGCGGGACCCCCGCGATCAGGCATCTTATCCCCTATCCTTTGGATAGGGGATAAGATGTCTTAGCGCCGGAGTACCACTTTAAAAAATCACCCAGAATTGCAAGCCTGTCTAGCCCTTCTTCTGACTAAAATGGCCATGATGTCTCTGGCTGCAGGTTTGAAATCCACCTGGCACCAAGACCTAGAACCCGTCAAAGCTGAGGTTTTTCAATTAAACTCCCAAGTATCAGAGCTGGAAAATTGTCGGTTACCACTGAAATGCAACAAATACGCGAGACCACGTCTTCTATTCTCACTCAACAGTCTCTGCTTTTAGATCATTTAGATGATATTGAAAACAGAAATATGAGAAATAACATCCATGTCAAAGGCCTTCCAGAATCTGTACCTCCTCAGGATTAATAAAAAAGGGAAAGAAAAGCAACAAGGGGTGCGCCCCTAGTGAGGACCGTTTGGGGGTGACCCAGAGCAGAAGCAAAGAGGGGTCCTTACCCTTATGTGTTGCGTTCAGGGCACAACACCGACAGTGGCGTCTGGAGAGAAGGATAGCCGGACCGCTGCCGAAAGGAACGTCCCGGAGTGACGTCAGTCTATCCGGTAGGGGTACAATATAGAGATATGAAAACGGGTTCCTCTAAATGAAGGCGCTGGTCCCCAGGTATTTTAATGACGTTTTATTTGAAACACGTTTCAATCCCAGACAGGGATCTTCATCAGGCATCAACTGCATGCCACCTTGAAGCCTCTCCTACGCCTATTGCAAAATGTCAATATTGTGTACCAATGGGGGTATCCATTTTTACTGACAGCGAGACATGGTTACATTGTGGCCACACTTCAGCCCCTGGATGGTCTCCACAACTTCATGATGACCTTCAAACTACCACCTGTGTCATTGATGAGCTGGGAGCAACTCTATCTCCCACTGACTATCCCAAAGCCCACTGTTGCTGATCATAGACCATGACATGACAACCCAAAGGGAACTCTAAATGTACAATACAAATAGAGAAACACAGCCGCACATCCACCATTTGTATTTTGATCTGATTGCTTCTCAGCATAAATTAAAAAACTAACAGGTTGTTAGTATACATTTTGATCAAAAAGTACAAGCCCAATCGCCACGTCAAGGCCACCTAGTCAGAGTGGGTACCCAACCTAACACTGGTGTAGCACCGTGGGGCGACCACTGCCTCCGAGACACCATGCCCACAGGGGGAGCGACCCAGTGGCCAGGCAGCCCCACTGCTGCCCGATCAAACCCTTGGCTTTGGGTCGCACCACCCAACAGACAAAGCATCACAGAAACAATGGCTTCCACAGAGAACCACACCAGTGTGAACACCTACCATGTGCTCCCTGCCAGAGGGCTGAGAGAATGTAAGGAGGAAACTCATATGCAATCTCCTGCTAATTAAAAACGCCTGGGCCAAATGGGTGGAGTGAAGTGCTGGCCATATAAGAAGGGAGAGACTACAAATTTACAACACAAATAGAGAAACATAGCCCATTTGTGGTCGGGCAGCAGTGGGGCTGCCTGGCCACTGGGTTGCTCCCCCTGTGGGCATGGTGTTGTGGTGGTAGTGGCCGCCGCACGGTGCTACGCCAATGTTGAGTTAGGGACCAACTCTAAATAGGTGGCCTTGACGTGGCGAGTGGGCTTTTTGATCAAAATGTATACTAACGTAGGAAGAACATCACTTGTACGAAACGGAGATTTGTCGCCCAGATTCCCCCCACTGTATGTCTCCCTTCCTAATTATGTGAGTATCTTTTGCATATGCAATAAAGCATGAAGATTTGAAGTACCGGTGAGTGCGGATTTTCCTTAGATCTTATATCAACTGTATGACTTGGAACACTATGCAATCAGAGCACCACCATATACTTCACCACAGCTAGTTCCAGCAGTACCTTGTCTCACCGATCCAGATCATCCGCAGTGCCACACGCATCTCTTCACACATTGTGTTTGAATTTATGCTGAGAAGCAAATAGATCAATATACAAATTGTGCATGTGCGGCTGTGTTTCTTTTTCTCTATTTTTGTTTTCCAAAGGGAACTCTGCCATGGACCACCTACCTCTTAAGCAAAAACGCAAGACCTAATCCATTTTTCAGGTTATGTGCTGCTCTACTTTTGACTGTCCTAGAATTTTTGTAAACTCAACCCTTTGGCTTATCAGCCTAACATGTTTAAATTACTGCCAGGCCGCATGCCTCTATCTGTGATGGCCCTAGTGGCCTCTATGGGGGAGATTTATTTAAACCCATCCAGAGGAAAAGTTGCTAAGTTGCCCATAGCAACCAATCAGATCGCTGCTTTCATTTTTTAGAGGCCTTTTCAAAAATGAAAGAAGCGATCTGATTGGTTGCTATGGGCAACTCAGCAACTTTTCTGCTGGACAGGTTTTGATTAATCTCCCCCTAGCACCTAACCTGAGGATTCGTTTTTCTATCTCTCCTTTCTTTTTCCATAATCTCTCCTTTTTTCTCATAGGATGTTGAAGTACATGATCCTTTTTATAGGTTTGCCTTGTTCTACTGTTTACATATCTCCCAATGTAGTTCCATATGGTCCCTGGACCATGAATTATCTATATAGCCTTCTTGGTTTCCGCACTCCTCTCACCCACTGTTTGGAGTTCCATGATTCACTGTTCTTGTTCTTGTTCCATGCATTTTACTTGTAGATTGAGTTCCCCACTAATTCCTCTTTCACGTTACTCCACTAGCATGACACCTGGACTGGTTCTGGTTGTGTCCCACCTGGCCCTTATGGCCTTTGTCTTTAGTCCCTGTCTTTAGTCTTTAGTCCTCTAGAATCTCTTCATAAATAATCTCAACAAGAACAGGTTCTCAGAGATCTCATAAGAGTTCACCAGGAATTATTAACCGTGTTGAATTCTAATACTGCTATTATAGGCAACTTACGGGCAAGCTCTTTTAAGAATAGGGTAATAAATCTGGTAAATGATTAACTAGAGCGCTCAGAGAGAACAGATCTTCTCTCTTTATTTCCTCCATTCCAAGTCCCTTTGGATCTTTCTCCCACCTTACTCCTGACATTCTCTCAGCCTTCTGCCAATATTTCACCTCTTTACAATCTTCCCAAACCCACTCACTCACGGACGCCCCCCACACCTCTCCCTACGAATCTACATCTACTCTACAGCTTTAACAACACTTTCTGCAGACTCTATCACTTCTCTGGAGGCGCCGTTCTCCTCGGAGGAATTTGGCACGGCTATTACATCACTGCCGGCAGGTAAATGCCCGGGGCCTGATGGCTAAGCTAAGATATACAGCCAAGTTTTACAAATCCCTCCAACTGGAACTGTCTGTTCCCCTTCTGTCCACCTTCAATATGATTTCAGATTCTTCTTCTTCTCCACAATCTTTCTTATGTGCCTTTATTACGGTAATCCCTAAAGAGGGAAAAGACCCTACTCTGTGTCCGAGTTATCGCCCCATCTCTTTGCTCAACACAGATACTAAACTCTTCCCTAACTTGATAGCGAATAGGTTGGCAATCCACATGGGCACCCTAGTCCACCTGGATCAGGTGGGGTTCATTCTCAGTAGACAGGCGAGCGATAACACCCTCCGGGCTTTCTCACTGTCCATTACGCCTGTAAGGCTGCATTCACATCACGATTTCTCCATCTGACCTGAGTACACGATTTTTATAACTTAAAATCGTATGAAATCGTATATAAAGTCGGATCCATTGACCTCCATAAAAAAATCGGATCCATTACACACATCCGATTTGATCCGCATCCGATTTCACACGATTTTTGTTCTGAACAATTTCGTGTGAAACCGGATGCGGATCAAATCGGATGTGTGTAATGGATCCGATTTTTTAATGGAGGTCAATGGATCCGACTTTATATACGATTTCATACGATTTTAAGTTATAAAAATCGTGTACTCAGGTCAGATGGAGAAATTGGAGAAATCGTGATGTGAATGCAGCCTAAGCATAATGTTACATTATTTTTTGTTATCCTTGTATGTGGAGAAAGCCTTTGACCATGTGGACTGGGGCTTCCTTGTGGCCATATTATTGCAGATTTGGGCACCCTAATGAAGGCACGCATTATGGCTCTCTACACGAAACCTCAAGGTTCGTGTCAATGGCCAATTGTCCCCTCCTTTTGACATTTTTAATGGAATGTCTTCACTTTTAAATGTTCTGTGTATGGAGCATCTCCTAAACACCATCTGTCAGAACCCAGACATACAGGGACTCCAAAATGCCTTGCACCATTACAAATGCTCTGCCTTTGCGAATAACTTAATGCATTTTTTGTCTTCTCCAACTGCTGATTTGAAGGATACGTTTCATATTAACTTTCCTTCCTTCTTATATACTATAAAAACAGTCTTGGTCAGTTGGGAGCGTAAAGACTTTTCTTTGTTGGGGAGAATTCATATTTTAAAAATGAACGCGTTACCTCGCCTTTTATACTTATTCTCGGGCATTCCAGTAAACCCACCTCAGACCTTGTTTAGGGGACTCTCTTTGCTCCTATCTGGTTTTGTCTGGGCACACAAGCATCCGAGGGTGGCGTTGAGTCCTCACTAGACATAAATCTGACGGTGGTCTGGGCCTCCCGGACTGCCTTTTTTTAATCACTTGGCTGCAGTCATAACCAGGGTCCTAGACGGTCATGGTACGAGTTGGTGCCATGTACCTGTCCTCTTGTCACTAAGAAATGGGTCGCCCTCGAACGTAGTGCAACTCACCTTGATCCCAGTTCCCTTTGATGGCTCCCTAATAGCATGTTATCTGCCAGAGCCATTGCCACTCTCTCCTCGTTGTGAATCTGTGTGATTCTATCTTGAAGGACATTCCCCTCTTTGCCCCTAATTGAACTCTATCTCCAGTGTTTGGAAACTCTGCCTTTTCACCTGCCCTCACTGCTCCCACCTTCTTAGGACACCCACGGGAAGAGGGTACAACCTTCTCTTATTTTCTGACCCCGACAACTTTAAAGCCCCTGCTACCTCCTCTCAGCTGTTTCAGTATAACCAGCTCTGCCATTTTTATGCCACAGCTGAAACTCCTCTGAACTTCCATCGAACCCTTTCCTCTTTTGAGAACCTCTGTGCCTCCAGCTCCCGGACCTACCACCCAATCAGTTCTCTGTAAGCTCTTCTTTTGGACACTCTTGGTGAAGACCCACTCCCTTTACGTAAAGTTTGGGAAATGGAACTCAAACACACGTTAACAGATGAGGAATGGGGGAGCGTTTGATGACTCTGTGTCACAAACTGTCCATCTCTTGTAAGGCCCAGGAAACAAATTATAAAATCTTAACGAGTTGGTGCCATGTACCTGTCCTCTTGTCACGATTCTATCTGGGTGTCCCAAACGTATGCTGCTGATGTGAAGCGACAGGGGGTGACATGTTACACATCTGGCTGACCTGCCCTTTGCTGACTCCTTTTTGGACACAGGTCCTGGATATCATCCACAGACTTACCTCTATCCGGCTTAACATGGAGCCAGGCCCTCTCTTGCTCTCTGTCTTCCCCCCCTGCCCTCCCGAAATGGCCTGCTCGTCTACTTAGATGTATGCTCCTAGTGGCTAGAATGGTTATTCCCAGATTTTGGAAATCTACCTCCCCTCCAACTATTTCTTCCCGGTACCAGGAGCTTCTTGCATTAATACAGAATGGAAGAACTCATAGCCGATTCTAGGAAACAGAGAAACACCACCTTATTTGGGGCCCTTGGGTTGAGTTCTCATCCTCTGACGAATATAGGTCCTTGCACCTGATGACCTAGCCATTTTCTCTTATTTAGCATTTTTTGTGTGTGTGCCCCCACATACTGTCTCAGCTTATCCCCCCCGCCTGGGGTCGGGCCAGTATGTACCGTTCCGAGAGGTTTGTATCACTTCCTGCCTGTATCTCTTTCACTTATTCTTTATATCCTTTCCTATCTTTTTTCTCTTTGTTTATTACCTTTTCTAGGATCTTTGTTCCCTCTTCTTCTTCTCCTTTCTTCATCTCTCTTTCCCCCTCACTTCTTGTTGTGGTTTTTCTTTTCTCCTTCTTTCTTATATTAAGTGCCCCAATGTCGCTATTTGTGAACGAAACTTACACGAAACGTTTTACTGTTTCCAAACCTTGGTATTTTTTTATTTTTTTTGCTGTTGCTTTCTTCCGGTCACACATATTCATGGGGATTTTGTTTTCCACTAGTTGTTCTGTGCTATTGGGGACACTCATGTGTCTCTTTACGTAGCCTTACGGCTTTTTGTCAATAGTTTGTTTGCTTGTTTTAATAAAACTTTAATTAAACAAACAGACAAACAAAAAAATGAGTAAAGTTTTGTTCCATTCGGTGATCACTTTGGGGGAGATTTATCAAAACCTGTGCAGAGGAAAAGTTGTCCAGTTGCCCATAGCAACCAATCAGATCGCTACTTTCTTTTTTCACAGGCCTTCATGAAAATGAAAGAAGCAAGCTGATTGGTTGCTATGGGCAACTGGGCAAGTTTTCCTCTGCACAGGCTTTGATAAATCTCCCCCTTTGTCATTATGGGATTGAGGGCAGAATGATGGGGACACAAGGAGAAGAGAACAAATTGTGAAGAAAAAGATAAAGGGGGAGATTTATCAAAACCTGTCCGGAGGAAAAGTTGCTCAGATGCCCATAGCAACCAATCAGATCGCTTCTTTCATTTTGCACAGGCCTTTTCTAAAATGAAAGCAGCGATCTGATTGGTTGCTATGGGCAACTGAGCAACTTTTCCTCCGAACAGGTATTGATAAATCTCCCCCAAAGTGTCTGAAGACTCTCTTTATGTGTTGTATGTACTCTCTTTAGTATTACCGTATTTTTCGCCCTATAGGACGCACCGGCGTATAAGACGCACCCAATTTATAGGTGCAAAATCTAAAAAAATTAAGATTTTGAACTCAATAGTGGTCTTCAACCTGCGGACCTCCAGATGTTGCAAAACTACAACTCCCAGCATGCCCGGACAGCCGTTGGCTGTCCGGGCATGCTGGGAGTTGTAGTTTTGCAACATCTGGAGGTCCGCAGGAAGAACACTGCATAGGAGGTAATGCTCACATGTCCCCGCCGCTCCGGACCCATCACCGCTGCCCTGGATGTCGCTCCATCGCTGTCGCCGCGTCCCCGTCGCTCCGGAACGTCTCTGCTGCCGGCCGGGTATCCTCGCGCTCCGTCGCCGCCATCACGTCGTTACGCACACCGATGCACGTACGCGACGACGTGATGACGAGGAAGAAGAGCGTCGGCCATACAGGGGATCCCTGAACGGAGAAGACACCGAGGAGGCAGGTAAGGTCCCTCCCGGTGTCCTGTAAGCACTAACCCGGCTATTCAGTCGGGCTGTTCGGGACCGCCGCGGTGAAATCACGGCGGTCCCGAACAGCCCGACTGAACAGCCGGGTTAGTGTCACTTTCCCTTCAGACGCGGCGGTCAGCTTTGATCGCCGCGTCTGAAGGGTTAATACAGGGCATCACCGCGATCGGTGATGTCCTGTATTAGCCGCGGGTCCCGGCCGTTGATGGCCGCAGGGACCGCCGCGATAGGGTTGTATTCGCCATATAAGACGCACCGACTTTTCCCCCCCAGTTTTGGGGAAGAAAAAGTGCGTCTTATACGGCGAAAAATACCGTATTTAACATTGTCCTCTAGTGTTATTTGCACTTTATTTATCTCGTTTTTATTGCACTTTTGATGTCCTTGTTATTTGCACACTTTATGACCCAGCTATTGGCACACTGTTTGGTGCTATTATTTGTAAACTGTTTGACTCCTTTCTGTTTGGTTTGGATATTTGGGTAGGTATATACGAGTCTGTTATCCATGCACTATCTAGCACTGCGATAAGCCTTGTATGACACTGTATAGCCTACTAGATATCATTTGCAGGTCCTAGTGTAATGTCCCAGTACTGGATTGTAGTCAGTGTATTAATGTATAGCTAGTCTAAAGGACCTGTGAGAGGACCACATGTTATCACATGATGTTACCCAGAGTGCACCAGTTTAACACATGACCCGCAGCTTGACCAATGGGCTTTGGCTCAGCTCCCCTCTATATAAGGAGGCGGCCATTACAATTCTCTCTCTTATGCTCTTATGCTCCCTCCTGAGGAACAGCCAACACCAGAGATCTCAGTGCTAGTGTTCAGCACCTGGAAGGCCACAAATCTACAGTCATTCAAGTAAGTCAAGTCAATGTCTGCTGTCACTACTACCTATAGTCAAGTCCAGCCTAAAGTCAATTATCTAAAGTCTATTACAAGTATACTTGGTCCCAGCAAGCTGCGAGGTCCTTCTGTGTTCCTGGCCACCTCTCTGGGATTCTGGCCAAGCTGTGAAGATAATAACACCTGTCTGACCTCAGTAAAGCCTCCGTTAAACCATAACCTGGTTGTGGACTCTCATTTTCACTGCCTAGCTATTGGAATAGCGGAGATACCGTTTGGGTGGTTCCAGTACCCAAAAACCACTCTGGCATCACGAACATTAGGGGTTAATAACACATTGCCCCTGGGGTTAATACCATCTGCCCCATCCACCTACACCGCTACACCCCGTGGTCCCGCCATCACCGTGGTCACCACTCTAGACTCTATGCCTCTCACTGTGGCCGGCCACCTGAGGACCTCCAGACAAAGATTGCCAGGCCCGGCCTTTCACCACTGGATCTGTTTTGCATCAGGTGGGTTTACAAGGCAGCCATTCACTCATTGCCATGGTGGTCATGAACTTGCCTTGCATTTTTCATTGGTTGGAGGGGCCTTCCTATACTGCTTGCTTTTATATGGCTGCTCTTACTGTACAGTTTGGGGTCTGTGTCTTGGCCTTCTACCCCCATCCTACTGATTGGTGGGCTTCTGTACCCACAATGGGGTTATTACATTTGACTCAGTTTTGTTAGTTCTACCTTAAAGGGGTACTCCGCCCCTAGACATCTTATCCAATAGCCAAAGGATAGGGGATAAGATGTCTGATCACGGGGGTCTCACTGCTGCCCCACAATCTCGGCTGTGGCACCCCAGACATCCGGTGCATGGAGCGAACTTCGCTCGTGCCGGATGAGTGGCGATGCGGGGCGGAGGCTCGTGACGTCATGGCCACGGCCACTCGTGACATCACGGCCACACACCCTCAATGCAAGTCTATGGGAGGGGGCGTGACGGACGTCACGCCCCCTCCCATAGACTTGCATTGAGGGGGTGTGGCCGTGACATTACGAGCAGCCATGACCGTGATGTCATGAGCCTTTGGTGCTACACCCGACACTCTAAATGAACACCGGGTGCAGCAGGGAGAGCTGGGGACCCCCCGCCATCAGACATCTAATCCCCTATCCTTTGGATAGGGGATAAGATTTCTAGGGGCAGAGTACCCATTTAACCTTTTGCATCATTTTGTTGCAGTGTATTAAATTTATTCTGACACGGCAGTACAGGTAAAAGAACAGCAGTGACGCGTTTCGACCGCTTAAGCGATCTTAGTCATACAGGTTTTATCTGCAATTGAGCTTCTACTGCGCTGGACATTCTCCTTCTTCTTGTATGCTCACAGCCTAGTCCGGGCTGAGTCCGTTGCGCGTGAGTGGAAACCTATTAGGGGTGAGCTGGACATACTTGTGGACAGTGTATTAAATTGTATTAAATGGTCATCTTACCCTATTTAATTCCCATCTCCACCTCCTCCTCCTCCTCATGGACACGACAGGTGATGTACCAGACGTTCACATCCCTGGGCCTGTATATATGGAGCGATCTTTGTGTTTAATCACATATTTTCTTCTTTTGATCTGCAAGCAACAAAGAGACCCTGTGATCTCCTTGAAGGATTACGCCGCCATCACTTTTGTATTCATTTTATGGATTAAGCCATAAAGTGTTATTGTAGTATCAGGAGTGCCATGTACCCTGCAGGGCGAGGACTGTGGGTGACGTAGAAGATGAGTGTATTTTACATAATCCACTGACACGCTAAGCGGTTCCCTCACCCCCAGCCATGTCTACGATGTCCTGAGCCGAGGAGACATGAGGGACTCACAAAGCTAAGAGAGTGGATTATCATCGTATGAATCTCTGTGCTCAGCAGATGACAGCACAATGGTGACAATCATGGGGTGTCCCGGCATTTGCATTTTAAGGAAAAGAAGAGCAGCTGGGAACCAGTCGTAAATCTCTGTTCTGTTGTTGACTTCACTTTGTACGGAGGTGAAATGTTTCCCCTCATGTAACATCTGAGAAGAAGATCTAAAGAACTTCAAGACTCTCCAGACTCCACGAAGGTCAATGTCCATGACAAGACAATGGAAATACATGGATCCATACATAACAAGGGAAAGATTAATAACTACTAAGATAACACTATGGGGCCCAACAGCCAGGAGGACCCAGGGACAGTTTTAGGGGGTGGCAAACTGAGCCATTGTCCACAACCTGTGAGCGCTCCCCTTCTCTTGCTTCCCCAGCTGGCGGGGCTGGGATTCGCATCACGGGACACGCCCGCATGCGAATTTCAGCCTGTCACTCACCTTCGTTCTCTTCTGCCTTCCCCATCCTCCCTCAGCACTGGGGCACGTGCCCCCGCCTCCTAGGGCGTGCGCTGGAGCTCTCAGATTTAAAGGGCCAGTGCACCTGAAATTATGTCCTGCACCTGCCCCTTTGTTATAAGTACCTGCTCCTCCCACATACCCCTGCCAGATCTTTGTTGCCTTATGCCTGAGAGAAAGCATTCCTTGCCTTTCCGTGTTCCTGACTCCATTGTTCCGTTACCTGACCTTGCTCCTGCGCTGCCTTCCTATAGACCTCCTTCTACGTTCCTGACTTCGCACCTGTGCCGCTAGCCCCGACCTTCAGCTATCCTGACCACGACTTGCCGTATCCCTTCTGTGTCTCGTATTTCCTCAGCCACCTGTGTGGCCAAGTCTAGCGACCTGGGTGCCGCCTGCCGCAGCAAGACGATCACGCTTTGCGGTGGACTCTGGTGAAAACCAGCGGCACCTTAGACTCGGCTCCCTGGCACGGCCCGCTTCATCAACCACACAGATCCAGCTCATCCACTACCTCCGTGTGTGTCCTGCCTATTGCCGTGAGTCTTACACAACCCCTTTTTCCACAGGGGCTCTGAAGACAGAAACCTAAAGATCAATCTAAAAACTCCTAGTATTTCTTGTAGGATGGTGTTATTTAGGCAATACAATGCATTCAGAAAGTCTTCAGACTATTTGACTTTGTTTTCTACATTTTGTTATATTGCTCCTTGTGTTAAAAAAAAATAATAATCTTTACCCTACCTCATCATTCTGTACTTGATGCCCCATCCTGAGAATATGAAAATAGAATTTAAATTATTAATGTATTAAAAAGGAAATACTAAAATTTCTCATGGACATGGACAAGTATTCATACCTTTTGCGATAACACTTGATATTTAGTTCTGGCTCCTCCCATTTCTCCTGATCATCTCTGAGATGTTTCTCCACCTTGTTTGGAGTCACCTGGGGTAAATTCAGCTGATTGGACAGGATTTGGGAAGACACCGCCCTGTCTATATAAATCTAAAGACAGGAGAGAAGGTGCTTCATAGGGTAACACCACCGGAGATTGGGGGGAGGGGAGAGTAGGATCTAATTGTAACTGCTCACCCTGGATGGTTGTGTAGCCGCATACACAACAATGGTAAACGCTTGGATACAGTGGTCCGTCTGCAGCCCTCCTGGTGTGGATCCCACAACATATGCATAAAAAGGTGGCTTCAATGAAAGGTGCAGGAGTACATCGGCGCTGAACGGACCCAGGACACAGCAAGGTAGGAAGGTAAAATCCAATTTATTCGATGCAACGCGTTTCCCTGTGCAAGCGCAGATTCATCAGGCATCATGCCTGATGAATCTGCGCTTGTGCAGGGAAACGCGTTGCATCGAATAAATTGGATTTTACCTTCCTACCTTGCTGTGTCCTGGGTCTGTTCAGCGCCGATGTACTCCTGTACCTTTCATTGAACCCACCTGTCTATATAAAGTCTCACAGCTGGCAATGTATATCAGGGAAAACACCAAGACATGAGGGGGAAAGAACTGCCTGTAGAGCTCAGGAGGAACAGATCTGGAGAAGGGGACAAAACATTTCAGCTGAATGAGTTCAAGAGCTCAGTGGTCTCCATAATTTGTACATTTGTGGTGGCCTAGTACAGGATTGTGTTTCCCAGTACTTCTCCAGTCCTGTCAGGTAGAGTCTCTCCGTGTCCCCAGGGCCCCCTTTATGTATTATCCCCTGTGTATATAAGTTGTGATATTAATAATGTACTGCTTCTTCAATTGTTATGCCATGTGATTGTTACCCAGGAGGCACTAGTGACCAGGTGACCCCCCCCAAGTGACCTATGGGCTCCTTGCATAGCCCCCCTATATAACCAGGGGAGGGGCTGCAATCTCTCTTAGTTCCTGAGGTCCAGTTCAGTCGTCTCAGTGTGTGTGTCAGGAGCATTGGAGGCCTCAAGCCTAAAGTCTGCAGCCATCTGTCAATTGCAAGTAAGCCAAAGTCATCTAATTGTCAGTCATCAAGTCAGTCAAGTCCACCTTATAGTCACTGTGGCCTGCATCAAAGTCTGTCTAACTACTGCAAGTCCCAGCAAGCCTGCGAGGTCCCATGTCACTGGTCACCTTCTTGGGATATGGGCTGTACTGCATAGACTGTGTCATCTGTCTACCCTCAGTAAAACTACCGTTTGTCCGTAACTAGGCGTCGGTGTCTTCATTGCCCCCGTGCCTAGCCCAGGTCCAGCAGTATTACCTTCGGGTGGTTAAGGATAAACCACGCCCTGGTGTCACAACAAGAAGGGGTTAATAACATCTGCCCCTTGGGTTATAACATCTACCCTACACCTCACACCCCAAAGCCACACATTGGAACAACCAAGATTCTTCCTTGAGGTGCTGCCCCACCAAACTAAGTAATCGGTGGAGAAGGGACTTGGTAAGAAAGGTGACCAAAGATCCCATGTAAAGGTAGGAGAAACTTCCTGAAGGCCAACCATCATTGCAGGCTGTGAGAAAGAAGAGTCTCTGGTTTGATGAAACCAAAATTGAAGTTTCTGGCCTCAAAAGCTTCCTGTCTCGAGGAAACAGGCACTGTTCAATACATCACCTGCCCAATACCATCCCTACAGTGATCATGGTGGGGGCAGCATTATGTCTGGGGGAAACCAGGCACTGCCCATCACCTGCCCAATACCATCCCTACAGTGATCATGGTGGGGGCAGCATCATGTTTGGGGGAAACCAGGCACTGCCCATCACCTGCCCAATACCATCTCTACAGTGATCATGGTGGGGGCAGCATCATGTCTGGGGGAAACCAGGCACTGCCCATCACCTGCCCAATACCAACCCTACAGTGATCATGGTGGGGGCAGCATCATGTCTGGGGGAAACCAGGTACTGCCCATCACCTGCCCAATAACATCCCTACAGTGATCATGGTGGGGGCAGCATCATGTCTGGGGGAAACCAGGTACTGCCCATCACCTGCCCAATAACATCCCTACAGTGATCATGGTGGGGGCAGCATCATGTCTGGGGGAAACCAGGCACTGCCCATCACCTGCCCAATACCATCCCTACAGTGATCATGGTGGGGGCAGCATCATGTTTGGGGGAAACCAGGCACTGCCCATCACCTGCCCAATACCATCCCTACAGTGATCATGGTGGGGGCAGCATCATGTCTGGGGGAAACCAGGCACTGCCCCTCACCTGCCCAATACCATCCCTACAGTGATCATGGTGGGGGCAGCATCATGTCTGGGGGGAAACCAGGTACTGCCCATCACCTGCCCAATACCATCCCTACAGTGATCATGGTGGGGGCAGCATCATGTCTGGGGGAAACCAGGCACTGCCCATCACCTGCCCAATACCATCCCTACAGTGATCATGGTGAGGGCAGCATCATGTCTGGAGGAAACCAGGTACTGCCCATCACCTGCCCAATACCATCCCTACAGTGATCATGGTGAGGGCAGCATCATGTCTGGGGGAAACCAGGCACTGCCCATCACCTGCCCAATACCATCCCTACAGTGATCATGGTGGGGACAGCATCATGTCTGGGGGAAACCAGGCACTGCCCATCACCTGCCCAATACCATCCCTACAGTGATCATGGTGAGGGCAGCATCATGTCTGGAGGAAACCAGGCACTGCCCATCACCTGCCCAATACCATCCCTACAGTGATCATGGTGGGGGAAGCATCATGTCTGGAGGAAACCAGGTACTGCCCATCACCTGCCCAATACCATCCCTACTGTGATCATGGTGGGGCAGCATCATGTCTGGAGGAAACCAGGTACTGCCCATCACCTGCCCAATACCATCCCTACAGTGATCATGGTGGGGGCAGCATCATGTATAGAGGAAACCAGGCACTGCCCATCACCTGCCCAATACCATCCCTACAGTGATCATGATGGGCAGCATCATGTCTGGGGGAAACCAGGCACTGCCCATCACCTGCCCAATACCATCCCTACAGTGATCATGGTGGGGGCCGCATCATGTCTGGAGGAGACCAGGCACTGCCCATCATCTGCCCAATACCATCCCTACAGTGATCATGGTGGGGGCAGCATCATGTCTGGGGGAAACCAGGCACTGCCCATCACCTGCCCAATACCATCCCTACAGTGATCATGGTGGCGACAGCATCATGTCTGCGGGAAACCAGGTACTGCCCATCATCTGCCCAATACCATCCCTACAGTGATCATGGTGGGGGCAGCATCATGTCTGGAGGAAACCAGACACTGCCCATCACCTGCCCAATACCATCTCTACAGTGATCATTGTGGGGGCAGCATCATGTCTGGAGGAAACCAGGTACTGCCCATCACCTGCCCAATACCATCCCTACAGTGATCATGGTGGGGCAGCATCATGTCTGGAGGAAACCAGGTACTGCCCATCACCTGCCCAATACCATCCCTACAGTGATCATGATGGGGCAGCATCATGTCTGGGGGAAACCAGGCACTGCCCATCACCTGCCCAATACCATCCCTACAGTGATCATGGTGGGGGCAGCATCATGTCTGGAGGAAACCAGGTACTGCCCATCACCTGCCCAATACCATCTCTACATGATCATGGTGGGGGCAGCATCGTGTCTGGGGGAAACCAGGCACTGCCCATCACCTGCCCAATACCATCCCTACAGTGATCATGGTGGGGACAGCATCATGTCTGCGGGAAACCAGGTACTGCCCATCATCTGCCCAATACCATCCCTACAGTGATCATGGTGGGGGCGGCATCATGTCTGGGGGAAACCAGGCACTGACCATCACCTGCCCAATACCATCCCTACAGTGATCATGGTGGGGGCAGCATCATGTCTGGGGGAAACCAGACACTGCCCATCACCTGCCCAATACCATCTCTACAGTGATCATGGTGGGGGCAGCATAATGTCTGGAGGAAACCAGGCACTGCCCATCACCTGCCCAATACCATCCCTACAGTGATCATGGTGGGGACAGCATCATGTCTGGGGGAAACCAGGTACTGCCCCTCACCTGCCCAATACCATCCCTATAGTGATCATGGTGGGGGCAGCATCATGTCTGGAGGAAACCAGGTACTGCCCATCACCTGCCCAATACCATCCCTACAGTGATCATGATGGGGCAGCATCATGTCTGGGGGAAACCAGGCACTGCCCATCACCTGCCCAATACCATCCCTACAGTGATCATGGTGGGGGCAGCATCATGTCTGGAGGAGACCAGGCACTGCCCATCATCTGCCCAATACCATCCCTACAGTGATCATGGTGGGGGCAGCATCGTGTCTGGGGGAAACCAGGCACTGCCCATCACCTGCCCAATACCATCCCTACAGTGATCATGGTGGGGACAGCATCATGTCTGCGGGAAACCAGGTACTGCCCATCATCTGCCCAATACCATCCCTACAGTGATCATGGTGGGGGCAGCATCATGTCTGGGGGAAACCAGGCACTCCACTGAGAAGTGCGCCATCGTTTTGGAAATGTTTACATGTGTTGGACTAAGCTATAGGGGCAGAAGCAGCAGGAGATCATAGTCCAGTCATCTGTCCATATCCTTATATGGATTGATATTAATAAAAAAATGGTTATGTAGTAAATAATTTTTTAATATTTTTTTGTTATTTACTTATTTTTTATCTAAGGCAGAAATCTTCATTCAGGTAATTATGGTCGTCATGAATGATAAAATGTATGAAGACATAGCCCCCTCTAGTGGTAGAGAGTTACTTTAGTTACTGATAAATGCCTCTTATAGACTGCAAAAAAAAAAAAATGAAAAAAAAAAATAATTATAATAATAATAATATATATATATATATATATATATATATATATACACTGTAGATCAAAATAATAGAAAAATTTATGAACACTTGATTTTTTCTGAAATAATGTAATTTACATTGATCATCATTCTGCATACAAAAAACACCACTAGAGTAATGATTCCAAAATATTGTCTACTTTATTCCAAAATATTAAACCAACAATAATATTAAAATATTTTAGGCAGGAATACCCATAGAAAACACAGTAACACATGTAGCCAATCACCGTACCGAACTAATGTTGCCACTACTCAGTATGCAGTTAAAGGGGTATTTCAGGAAAAAACTTTTTATTATATATCAACTTGCTCCAGAAAGTTAAACAGATTTGTAAATTACTTCTATTAAACAATCTTAATCCTTCCAATAATTATCAGCTGCTGAAGTTGAGTTGAAAGAGAATGTCCAGCACTGTGAGCACGATGCAAGATGATTTATTGTAGAATAAAACAGCAAACAGCAACAGGAATCATAGAGTGACCTTTCTTTTTATATATCAACTGGCTCCAGAAAGTTAAACAGATTTGTAAATTACTTCTATTAAAAAATCTTAATCCTTTCAGTACTTTTTAGCTGCTGAAGTTGAGTTGTTGATTTCCGTGCTCTCTGCTGACATCTCTGCTTGTCTCGGGAACTGCACAGAGTAGAAGAGGTTTGCTATGGGGATTTTCTTCTAAACTGGGCGGTTCCCGAGACAGGTGTCATCAGAGAGCACTTAGACAGAAAAGAACAACTCAACTTCAGCAGCTAAAAAGTACTGAAAGGATTAAGATTTTTTAATAGAAGTAATTCACAAATCTGTTTAACTTTCTGGAGCCAGTTCATATATAAAAAAAAGTTTTTTCCTGGATAACCCCGGGACCAATCTAGGTGCACCTATACTATTTCACCAATAAAGAGAAGTCCCTACATATAGCTGTTGGTAAAGGGTGCATGTATAAACATAAAGACCGACAATAAAAAAAAATGCACCACAACTGGATATATTCAAAATAGAAAAACTCCTTTATTTTACTGCGCAGAAACAGATAAGTAAAAAGACCTTAAAATTACATATAGGACAAGAAAACAAGCACCAGACACATACAAAGTATAGATATGAGATTGGAGCCCCAAGGGGTAGAATAATACAATAGATCGGGTACAAAGCAATGTCATAATGCATAAAACAGAATAGTGAAAAGAAAGACCTGAAAACAGATTATAAATAACAAATGAGGTGCCAAACCATACCTATACCAACCCCAACGAGCGTTTCGCTGTAAAATCGCTTCCTCAGGGGGCGTCCTCACGTCCCCTGAGGAAGCGATTTTACAGCGAAACGCTCGTTGTAATTTTAAGGTCTTTTTACTTATCTGTTTCTGTGCAAAAAAAGAAAGTAGTTTTTCTTTTTTGAATCTATCCAGTTGTGGTGCATTTTTTTGAAATTGTAGGTGTTTATGTGCACCCTATACTATTAGACCACTGCCTATGAGAGGGTTAACAATCAGTCATGAAGATGTTATGTTACTGCCAAACAATATTTTTATCTTACCCATGTGCCAGTCTGCCTCCGCAACCCCTACAGCTGTTTCGGCTCCTTCCTCAGGGGACTCACTATCTGTCTGTCCTCTCACTCCTTATATACTGTATAACCTGCACGTTCCTTCCGGAAGGCCAATTCCACTTCTGCCCGCTCCTGTGGTGATCACATGATTCGGCGCACATCGCGCGAGACGTGGGAGTATCACGCCGGAGATAGGGGATAAGATGTCTGATCGCGGGGGTCCCACCACAATCTAGCATGCAGCACCCACCTGTGAGCACTGCAGGAAGCGCTGGAGGCTCCAAGTCCTATGCCTCCCGACCACGGGGACGGAGTATCGTGACGTCACAACTCTGCACCCGTGTGACGTCACACCCCGCCCCCTCAATGCAAGTCTATGGGAGGGGGCGTGACGGCCGTCACGCCCCCTCCCATAGACTTGCATTGAGGGGGCAGGGCGTGATGTCACACGGGGCGGAGTCATGGCGTCACGAGTCGACCGATATTGATTTTTTAGAGCCGATACCAATAACCTGTGAACTTTCAGGCCGATAGCCGATAACTTATACCGATATTCCATGCATTTTAATTTTTGGGCAAAGAAAAATTTCGACACAAATCTGCTGTATATCTGCGCATACGCCATTAGCCATGCGGTTTAATTAACAATATATTTTTATAGTTCGGACATTTCCGCATGCAGCGATACCACATATGTTTATTTTTATTTACACTGGTTTTTTTTTTATGGGAAAAGGGGGATGATTCAAACATAGAGGGGCTATAACACTGCACACAGTGATCTTTTACATTGATCACTGCAAAGCCATAGCTTTGCATTGATCAGTGTTATAGGCGGTCGATTGCTCAAGCCTGTATCTCAGGCTTGGAGCAATCAAACGCCAATAGGACGCGACGGAGAGAGGTGAGGGGACCTCCGCACGTGTCCTAGCTGATCGGGACATCGTGATTTTATCGCGATGGTCCCGAATCTGATCAGCCCGACTGAGCTGCCGGGAAGCTTTCACTTTCATTTTAGATGCACCGATCAACTCTGATCGCCGCGTCTAAAGGGTTAATAGTGCGCGACGCAACGATCGGTGCCGCACGATATTAGCCCAGGGTCCCGAAGGTCCCTGGGCTAATATTGCGCGGCACCGATTGTTGTGCCGCGCGATATTTGCCCAGGGTCCCGGGGTTCCCGAGACTTCAAGACAGATTGGGGGCTCCCGTGCTGGATGCATTATTGGCATTATCGGCAAAGGTTAGCTGCCTTACAAAATTGTGAATATCGGCCGATAATATTGGCCAATCCGATAATCGGTTTATCCCTAGTCACGATACTCCGGCCCTGCAGTGTAAGGCTTCAGACTCAGGGCCTCCAGCGCCGGTGTGCAGCTTACACAGGTGGGTGCTGCATGCAAGATTGTGGTGGGACCCCCGCGATCAGACATCCTTTGGATAGGGGATAAGATGTCTTAGGGCCGGAGTACCCCTTTAAGGTACATGGTGTGAATTCAGTCCTACAATTAATACATTACTGCGACAGTTATGACTAACTGTTTTGTTTTATATCTATTTTACCAAATTATCATATCTGGTAATCACCCGCATAGGTGTTGTGATAGCCTGGGGGATGTATGGTATGGGGAGTGTAGCTGTGTGGTTACTAAAGGGTGCTTGTTAACCCTTGCTATTCGTGACGTCAGGGTGAGGGCTCCTCTGTGATGCTTGTCCTACCACCACCCTTTCCAAGAGCGATAGGGAGGTAGAGAATAATGAAATGTCCACAACCGGAGAGTTTTCTAAAACAGGTGTAACTATTACTGAAGATTTTATGCAAGCTTCATAACCGTAACAGTCTCTATACATACAACTGCGCTTGGAGATTGACAGTGGTTGGGACCTTAAGCAATTTAGAGTCTTTAGGATAATATGCGCTGTTACACTGGATTTAGGGGAATTAGTTGCGGTCCAGTAGTCACGCTAGCTTTAGCGGGGAGTAGTTTAGAACTCACTGTTTAGTTTCAGCCTAGGCCGGTTGGTTTTCAGGCCTAGCGTGTCTTTGAAAGTTGCGCAGATCCATCCTGCTAGTCCGGCATCCACGAGAGCAGCAACCCAAGAGAGCGATAATTGGCTACAGCTCCCTTATATGGGCAGGGGCTGGACTAATGCTAATTGGTCCAATACTTGTGTCAATCACCATTAGAAAGGGTTATGGGTGACCCAAGGACCTCCAAAGGTCCTCCAACATACCATAGAGGATACCATACGTTTCGGGTTGTCCTTCGTCCTGGGCGAAGGACAACCCGAAACGTACGTTGGGGTGGCGTCTCTCCAGCGGTCCCTCTTGTATTTGCACCTTGATTTTATTTATTGGTATGTATACTGTCTCTAGGCACCTTATAGTCGTTGAGGTATATCCTCTATGGGATTGTGCAATAGAATGAGCAGTAGTGCTACTTATGAAATGTGTTCAATATTATAGTGTACATTGTGGACCCTCTGGAGTGACGCCCTCTTTTCCACCACAAGTTGGCTTTTCCCTTTTTATGATGTTTTTTCTTGTTTTTAATATGTAATGAATTATCAATAAAGTCATAATATTTTTCTCAATTTATTACTCCATCCCATTCTTTTGTATTTGTTCCTAGTATAAGGAGTGTATAGCAGGGCCATATGCAACAATTATATATAGGTATCATAGATCCCTAATTATAATAATATATAGTATACTGTGCCATAATTTTGGTTATTATCTTAAATACACACATTATTAAATATATACACTTATATAAACACTATAGAATTAGAATAGAGAAGAGGCGACTAGGGGCTGTCCCACCTTGGGGACCCTACCTGAGCGTAGTAACTCTGACTTTGGGGACCACCACACTAGGTAAGGTATGCAATACGGTACCGGGACACCACAGTATTATTAATATTATTTTATTGTTAACTTTATTGTTATTTGACGTGTTTTTTTTCAGATGCCACATTACATGAATGTGCCCACAATAAACAAATATTTTAACACCAAAAATTCATATCGACATACTAATTGTGCTAACATTTTTAAGGGATAAATTTATATATATATATATATATATATATATATATATATATATATATATATCCATAGTGATATTAAAGGGGTTCTCCACTGCCCCAGTGTTTGGAACATTTAGTTCCAAAAGCTGGGTGCGGGCTGCGGGGTTGTGACATCACAGCCATGCCCCCTTGTTACATCACCCAACGCCCCCTCAATGCAAGTCTACGGGAGGGGGCGTACGCCCCCTCCCATAGACTTGCATTGAGGGGGCGTGGCCGTGACATAACGACCCCGCACCCAACTTTCGGAACTAAATGTTCCGAAATCTGGGGCAGTGGAGTACCCCTTTAAAACCATCTCTATAGCATATACAATAAAGGGCCAATGTGCTATCCATTATAAACAAACAAAAATTGTACACACACAATTTAATATAAAATATTACACACAAAATACATCACCCCTCTAATCACCATGATTTGTCCAAATCTAGTATTATTAGTCCCCCCTATTACATTCTTAATTTTACATCACATGTTGGTCTTCCAAAACTTGTTTCTAGTTATTCGTTCCATCAGATTGCGCAGGCAGCAGCATACAATGAAGATATATATATATATTCCTACAATAATAAATAATTTGAAGTCTGTTCCATGATGGGGGTTGTAGTACAGGGGCTGAGGGATCGATCGCACTGGGTCTCACTTCTGAGACCCAATCCAATCAGAAGTTATAAAGCAGGGGGAGTGGGAGGCATGCTCCGCAACCCTGCGATGTATCCTGTGTTTTTACTTTCGATTTTTAAATCCGCCGCCGGGAGCCCTGAATGGCTGGTACTGAGGAGCCATTCAGGGCTCACGGCGGGGCTTTTAAAATGAGCATTGTGAGTGGCAGTGGGGGCCACATGTATATTAAAAGCACTGTGGGGGGGCAAGATATATAGTGCTGCAGGGGGGGCAGACATATAGCCTATATATCTAGCCCCCCCAGTGCATTTATATTATGCCCCACGCAGCACATTAATAAAGATATGACGCCCACCGGCGCATTTATAAATATATACCCCTGCAGCGCATTTATAAATATATATATCCCCACCGGCGCATTTAAAAAGATATACCCCCGCAGCGCATTTATAAATATATATACCCCCACTGGCGCATTTATAAATATATACCCCTGCAGCGCATTTATAAATATATATACCCCCACTGGCGCATTTATAAATATATACCCCCGCAGCGCATTTATAAATATATATACCCCCACCGGCGCATTTGTCATAATATGCCACCGCAGCGCTATATGGGAAAAGTATATCTAGCAGCAGCGCATCGGACCAGCAGCCGGGCAGCCCGATGATGCTGATAGAAATACTTTTCATACATAGCGCTGCGGTGGCATATGTATATAGAAGCGCTGGGGGGGGGGAAGGGGGGGCAGACATATAGCGTTACCTGCCCCTCACAGCACTTCTATACACATATGCCACCGCAGCGCTATGTATGAAAAGTATTTCTATCAGCATCATCGGGCCGCCCGGCTGCTGGTCCGATGCGCTGCTGCTAGATATACTTTTCACATATAGCTCTGCGGTGGCATATTATGACAAATGTGCCGGTGGGGGTCATATCTTTATTAATGCGCTGCGGGGGGCATATTATAAATGCGCTGGGGGGCTAGATATATAGGCTATATGTTTGCCCCTCCTGCAGCGCTATATATCTTGCCCCAAACAGCACTTTTAATATAGCTATGGCCCCCGCTACCACTCACAATGTTAATTTTAAAAGCCGTGCCGTGAGCCCTGAATGGCTCCTTGGTACCGGCCATTCAGGGCTCCAGGCGGGGGATTTAAAAATGAAAGTAAAAACACAGGATACATCGCAGGGTTGCGGAGCATGCCTCCCGCTGCCCCTGCTTTATAACTTCTGATCGCATTGGGTCTCAGAAGTGAGACCCAGTGCGATCAATCCCTCAGCCCCTGTACTACAACCCCCATCATGAAACAGACTCTGTTCCATGATGGGGGTAGTAGTACAATCACTAATGTAGCCTCCCCAGCTGTCTGCAGACTCCTGCAGCCAGGAACTACTACTCCCATCATGGAAACAAGTCTGTTCCATGATGGGAGTAGTCCTGGCTGCGGGAGTCTGTAGGTGGCTGACATTTCATTCTAACGGATAAAAAACTGATGCAAAAGGATGCCACAGAATG